>NC_052137.2:41519746-41523805 GCF_016086655.4 Lepeophtheirus salmonis
ACCCTTTCCAATATTTCATAATACATTCTGGCCAACGGGTTACGGTAGTGAACATACAAGTGTTACATACTTAAGGAATGTACCCACCTAGAGGACGCCCAATCGTCGGATATGAAAGTAGTTCCGGGTTCAACGTACATTGCGATGAGTAGCAACAGAGTAGTCACTGTTCGGTCTTTAACCTCAACTATGAAACAATCCCCACTATCTCTATCAACCCCCCGAAAAAAACCCCAGTGCCCTACTTGGTGCCTACCTCTATCATACTTCATCTTTTCGAACTTGGACTCGTCCATTTCAACAACGCGCGCAGACCCACTTAACCTTAAAGGATGGTTTTCAAAATATTTTTTACAAATTTATAGCAATCTACAACTGTACGTTTAGAAAGAACGAATTTGTTTTGCAGTAGTAGAAACCGTTGATAATTTCGACCAATGATAAATGATTATAAAAAAATGTTTTAAAGAAACGTAACTTTTTTCTAAAAAAGTTTTTTTTTAATTGAATATATTTTCCTACCATATGCCCGAGACAATCTATACCAGGGGATGCCTGCACGCAATACTTCCTTACAATTCCTGCTACACGAACAAATCACGAACGATGGAATGAGTCGTTGGACTTGAAGCCACCCAAATCGCAGCTTCTTCAGATGCAAGAGCATTGAAAATATCTGCACTCATGTTTACTTGACTAAATTGTCGAATAGAATGATACAAGGGATAATTATCAGTAGAGTAATGATTATTGGTGTACATTGAACGATCCAGATTATCATGTTAATAATTATCATGGTGATGTATTTATGTATTGTATGATACATTTTAATATATTAGGTTGCTGTAGTATTAATATCTAGTCGAGTCTAGGGGAAAAAAGTTATTGTTATAGAAAGAGAGAGAAGAAAAAAAGGAAAAATAATTAGAAAGAGAAAGTGGTAATGGTAGATTTTAGTAAATGTACCCAAAGTATTTTTTCTGAATATTTTTTTCAATGTTAGCGAATTATTTTAAACATTGTCAATGAGATTTACCGCTTGCTCCTGGGCCTGTGCAACGGTGGGTAACCCTTTCTAGTAAAACTATATTTTAGCCAACATCAAAGATACTAAATAGTGATGGGAAGATTAATCAGATTGCGGAATCGGATGTTTTTTCTGCAATTTGCATCGGGAAAATAATGTATATTTTGCAACTACGATTCCTTTGTATTGTTAATTATTACTGCCATTTAACTATTTACTTTTTATAAGTTATTAAAAGAAAATTAGTAAATATATCCTTCAAGATATAAAAAACGGCCATGGGAATTTGATAGTTGAGTCTTATAATTTTATAAATATTGTATTAAAATAATTTATGATAATAAATGCTCGAAAACACAAACTATACGTGAATAAATGTGTTGTAAGCACATGCACTATGTGCAAACATTTTTATTTTAAGGGAATAAGTTTTGTACAGGGATCTAGGAAAGCTCGCCTTTGCAAAATTTGACTAAAGCTCGGAAACTCTTCAAAAATAGGGATTCTTTGTTTTTATTTTTCGAACCGATTAATACATGTAAATCTTTCAAGACTGACTTAATTTCTCTGTGAAATTTAGAATTATGTTTTCCCATAGGCAACACTATCTAGTCACATGTTGACTTTTGTGCAATGTGAACTTTTCATCCCAGTTGGTTCGAAAATTAAGTACTCAACATTTCTTGGTATTACGTTGTTAATTAAGCACTCACTTAAAAGTCCTCCTCAGACCAATATACTTATAACAAACTTGTCCCCATTGATATAGATGAATGATAATTGATAAATAAATAGTTCTAAATGCATGAAGGAGGGCCCCCCGCTATTAAACATACATTTAAATGGCCATATTTGATTTTCAATTTACTAGTTACTAATTTATTTGACTGTTCCCGTGGGATTTAAGATTAAACATAGTCCCCATTCCTCTGTTTAAATAGTAGTTACAACTTGATGTGAATTTACTTGTGACAATTTTAAAATGTATTTGTATTCGATAATTTTTTTTTATAATCAATTTTCCCTCTTTAAGGATGAAGATGTAAAAAATAAATATTAGCTGACTAAAAACGTTTATATTTCTACATATTATCATATGGATCATATTAATAAACATCAGTACCACTAAAAACATATTGACATTGGATATAAGATATAACTAGGATTAGATTAAAATATTGATGTGTAAAATATATAAACTGTTGAATTACGCTTATGACCATGATTTAAATGAGTGAATGTTGGAAGATAAATCACAAAAAGAATTTTTAAATTATAAGTTTCAATAATTCTTTAAAAATATAGTTTTTTTTTGTCTCACAAGTTGTTTAGTGAGCAAAGGTGTTAGGACGAGTAATGAGTATTCAGGCGAGTAACCAGTATTCAAGCGAGTAAAGAGTAAAGCTTGTAATTCAAGAGTGTTTTTTAGAAACTCGAAAATACTCAGGCAGCAAAATTTAGCTCGTGACACATCATTATAAATATTTTTTACATTAAATAAAGAAAGACGATTTATTCTATACAGTGTAATTCTTAAAAATTTATAGCAAAATTGTACTCTTTAACTATTATTTAAAATATTAAAGAATCGGGATATTTTTGGAATAATCCCATCACCCATAGTTTATAATTATAACCATAATCAATAAAAAAAATGTAGTAATCTTCGGAAAAATAGTCAAAGAGCGACCTCTTATAGACAATACGAAAATGAACGCCGTTTATATTTTTTCCCGTTCGTCATTCATTCAAATTAACGGAAAGAGTGAACCCTGTTCGTTTTCCGTTCAATGTCACAGCCTGGTAATTGTGCAACCTTTCCTTTCTCAAATTGATTAGGGACTGAAGGTTTGTAAAGGTTAACTTATTGGTTGGATACGAATTAATTCCTATTAACCTGTGAACAGCTATCAATGATTATGGAATGATAATTACAAAGTTGAAAAGTTGGCTAACTACCAACTGATTTTAGGGTTTTTTTCTGGTTCTTATCTAAGGAGAGGTTACAAGATACAATAAAGGTAATGACGTGTACCATGTTATAATTACAATAATTTGAAATAGGGGATGCAATGGAAATGGTCCCCCTCTAAAATAGGCATCCTTTCAGCCCCCTTTGGTGTAATATCAAACAATGAATATGGTCACTGCCTCTATATTAATACTTCGGCTAGTTTTCATTAGGAGTTACCTCAGGATGGAGGTTTGTGGGGTAATGTATCTTGTGAAAGCCAGATTAGGAAGTGATTGCCATGGCAGACAGCGATATGACTTCAAACCTGTAGTCTCTTGGTTAAACAGGGGCGTCCGCTGTGCTACAGCCCCTCCCCCACCCTCGAAATTACAATTTTTTTTCTTCTTTCTATAATATTTTTGGTCAGGATGACAGGGTTTTAATGTGTTTTTTGAAAGATTTCTTTTCTCAAAAAACCCAAAAAATTAATATTTGATTTTTTTTGCTAAAAATTACATATTTTGAAAAATTTAACAAAAATATGAAATAATTAATATTTTTGAATTTTTTTTCCTAAAAAGTTAATTTTTCGTGAATAACTGTTGTTTTTTTGATTTTTAAATTTCATATTTTTTGAATTTTTTCAAATTGCAAAATTGATCTATAAATTTTATCTTATTCCAGGTGACCAGCAGGCATGCATACATACGGACTAACTAACTTAAATAGATACTCGGTAGAACCCAAAACCTACACCTAAAATCAAATAGAGTGAAAAATCTCAATATGTTCCAAAGTTATGGTTGATTATGTACTTTTAACATTTTGTGCTACTTTGACCTTGACCTATCAAAATTTATTGGGATCTTACTGGAACCATACATCATATTCGTACAACGTTAGATTCGTCAATTTTCCCGTAATCCTAGTGTCAAACAAACAAACTTGAATGGGCACTCAAAAATAAACAACTGCGGATCGCTAGCTGGCATCTTTTATGGTTAGAACTAGGGCGGTATCTGATCGCCTTCGAACTTCTAACTTTGTTCTTGATTAATGAAAACATTCAAATAAAAAA
>NC_052138.2:0-693 GCF_016086655.4 Lepeophtheirus salmonis
CTTGCCGATCATCTATTGTTCCTCGAGTTATACTTCTGGGTTTGATGAAAAATTTTCTCGTCTGAGAAGAACGAGACAAGATCTTTCAAGGCGGGCTTCTGTTTTAGCTTGATCATAGCCTTGGTTCAGGTGACCCTTTTCTCCCTGTGTGCTGGGGTTAGAAGCTGTAACATGCAACTTGCATAGCTGTAGTAACGTAAGTCTTAATTGATGACACGGTGGACAGTTGAACAGGACGCTACGTCGATGTTGTCAGCGATTGGATTCATCGATTGGCTGGGATTCTTTTTTTCCTCAAAGAAGGAGTACTTTGGACGATTTTTCCGCCTTCTGAATGACAAGACTTCCGGGAAATCATCATCAGTGTGTTTCGACTATCCTCCTACTAACGTTTTCTGAATTTTTAGAATAATTGAGTCGTACACCCGACAGCTTTAGCCTAAAATTCGTTGTCCATTTTACCTTTTCAATTGCACAAAATACAGAAAAGTGCAGAATATTTTCGTTCCTGATTAAAAAAAGACGGTTTTATTTTATCGTAAGGAAGCATAATGTGCAACTGATGTGGTAGTGTATCATTCGTTCTGGACTTACTCTCCATTACTTTGTTTGTATTACAATCGGTTTGTAGGGGGATGTGATGAGACCATATGAAAATTGTGAAGTTTTAAAATAACTACTCCTTATGGAGGT